>NW_028270147.1:66502438-66504938 GCF_037043375.1 Chiloscyllium plagiosum | reverse complement strand
ATTGTATCATTGCTGAACAGCTTTCATCCACAGGAAGACGATCTTTCTGGCTTTAATGGTATGGGTTTTTGATGCTTAATTAATCAATTAATTCTAAACATGAGGGGAAAAAGAGTGTACTATATAGAGCATGAGGAACTTTTATTGACGGATAAGGTATTTTTAATTTGGTAAGTCTTCCATAGTCATGAAAGCAGGTATCGAATGCGTTTGTGATTCAGGATTGGGCTGAGCACACTGAGGAATCCTTATGACAACATTATTCTTCTTCATTCTTACAAACATAAGTGGTGTGATTATCTTTTAAAGTATTCTCCTTTATTCCACTGTAGGTTATTTTTTTCTTTGGCAAAGTTTTGAGCGAGATGATTGCTCAACAATGTTGCTCATGATTTCACTGGTCAGAGGTGCCTTTGAGCTAGTGAACAGGTTTCTTTCCAGATTTGCAGATTATTGTCCCTGCAACTTCATGATTCTGGACCTATTTTTAAAATATAATTAGTGTTGAAGTAATGTAGAGGGGCACACTCTATCTTCACCCTCTTGCCAAAATATAGGGAGAGGTTCTGAAGAAATAAAGATCCCAACTGAAATAACGTTTGGTTGGAATTTGCTTACGTTTTCCCTTGATTGCATACAAAACTAAAGAGGTTTATCCATAAGCATGCTTGAGCAGTTTTTGATATTCTAAGCATGTGAATGTTCTAGAACTGATAAATCCAAACAGAATGGTCTTTTCCAAGATCTGTTGTAGGAGCATACTTGTGCAGTTGATTTTGGCCGCATTCTTTCGTGCGTTTCTGAGAAGAATAGCGCAGCAAGAGATTAAGTAGAATTTTGGCATTGTTATCTATTCTACCTTTAAACAGAATTCCGTGAATGAAATACATTAAGCAACATTTATGAAATTCTCAATGGTTTACAGTTGATTTTTAAAATCAGAATGAAGAAAATATTTGTCCAAATGCCGAAAACAAAAATTGAATAATCGATTTGTGTAAATGTTTGCTTAATTATTTCTCATTTCTTTCTCCCACTCTGGTCCCTTTCCAGCTACTCCTCTTCCTGAAGAATTTGAATTACAAGGGTTCCTTGCACTCAGACCTTCTCTAAGGTAAAAAAAACTTTTTTTTAAAGAAATAGTTAAGTAACATGCATATAGTTAGCATTGGTTATTTTAAAAGAAGCCTACTTTGTTGTGACTAGCTTCATAAGAATGTATTGGAAAGGATAAGAAAAAAGCCTTTGGGTCTATCAAGGCTGTCCCCCCCTCATATATGCCAACTTGGACAGTCTAAAATCAAAAGCACTTTCATACCATACATGTAATTCCTCTGATTCTGAGCTAACCTGAATCATTTAACTTTTACAGTGCAGAAAGAGACCATTCTGGCCATTGCAAGTGTGCTGGCCTTCTCCAAGTGAGATCACAATTATATTTCCGTGCCTTTTCTCTATATATCATTTTAAGTTTATCAAGTATTTATCCACTTTTCCTTTTAGTGGCTATGCCAATAAAGGCAGAAAATGTTTGAAATGCTCAACAATCTTGGCAGCGTCTGAGAGAAAGAAACAGAGTTAATACTTAACACCAGTTCAAACAGGTTCTGATGAAAGACTGCATCTCTGAAATGTTAACTCTTTCTTAACAAATGCTGCCAGATCTGATGTGTATTTCCAAGATTTTCTGTTATTTCAGCTTTCCAGCATCCACCATAATTTGCTTCTGTAAAGATTCTGCTCCCAATGCATTTTCTGACAAATTTTAACATTTTTTGCATTGGTAAAAGAAAGTTATTCTGACCTCTATATAATGGATTCACTGGCCATTGGAAGTACTTTTTCAGTGTACCTTGGAAATCTGGATTCCCCTTATTTAATTTACAGCTTTATCCATTAGTAAAAATTTTAATTTTTAAGGAATCAACGATAGAAGTCGGTCACAAAGTTGTCAACTTTGTCATCTGCATATAAAATTGCTTAACAAAACAGTTCAAATTGTGAGTTCAAGGTGTTTGGTTGGTGGAACAGTATTTTATGCAGGAAGTTGAATTAATAAATGAATTACACAGAAAATATTTTACAACTGAGCGATCTTCTGGTTTAACCACTAAATCCAGAAAAAGACATACTGGGCACTCGACTTCTATCTTGAGTGCCCACCTCTACCTCTGTAGCATTATTCACCTTTGTATATTTATCCACCTGCCATAGACATTGTTTTCATGGTTGATATCCATTCTGCACCCCCAATAAATTTAAGAATTCCTAACAGCATGTTTAAATCCATTTATGACCTTCATCCACCCTCTGTTGAAGCTCCTCCAGTGATACATTCTCACTTCACTGGCTCTGTTCCTCTAATTCTCGTTATTTGTCTTTGTGTTTACACTGTTGATAGCTAGGTAATATATTGTCTATCAAGTTGATAGATGTTTTAGATACTTAAATGTTAGTCATAATTCCCTGCTTAAACTTTGTATCTGTTTCTGTTTTAAGA